>NW_022992053.1:2071299-2092070 GCF_902827175.1 Gymnodraco acuticeps | reverse complement strand
TTGATTGGGATGTGTCACTGTGTCGGTTTACAGTTTTCTTTCTGAGGTAATGGGGATACACTAGTGGCAAAACCACTTTTATATAACTCTGGAGATCTCGGTTTGAACCTTGCGCTGGGAGTAGCAGGAACGAATGTGTAGCTTGTCTTTGCTGATGTATTTGGAATTTCCTTTAAGTTTCCGAACACTGGATGAGAAAGGATTCTAGCATGATGGTCGACAAACTTCACTAGATCTTCAAACTTAACTCTTCTGTTGTTTCCATCTTGTATGTTACAAGCTTTAGCTCTCCAGTTTTCTCTAAGCTTATATGGGAGTTTAGAAAGAACAGCTCGCATGTTGATTGGGTGATCCATTTCCTCCATGTATTCCACACTATCCATTGTATTGAGACATCCATTCAGAAACACAGCAAAGGTTTTTAAAGCTTGTGGATCCTCAGGTTTAATAGATGGCCAATTGAGAGCCTTGTCGATATAGGCTGTCGCGATAAGATATTCATCTCCATAATGATGCTTCAACAACCTTTTTGCTTCCGTGTATCCTTTGTCAGATTGCATATATTGGCAACTGCGCACAAGCTCTCTTGGTTGGCCAATAGTGCATTGCTCCAAGAAGTAAAGCCTGTCCTTACTGATTTCTGCTTTCTCTTCAATACCATGCTCAAATGCTCTTATGAAGGACCGATAGTCCAAAGGGTTTCCGTTGAAGGTAGGAATGCTGAGCGGGGGTAATGAAGAAAGTTTCTGCTGCTTTACCATTGTTTCTGTTATTATGGTCTGTTTTTCCATGATGCTTATTAAGTTATTCATATTGCCCTCTCCCTTGCTAGAAGACGTGCTGGATGAAGTTGAACTTTCAGGACGTTGTGGTATGAATTGTGTTTCACTATTAATGGCATTTGCAGTTTTATTGATGTTTGGTGTATGCTTGTTAGCATTCAAATGAGCATTTTCTTGCTCTAATGCTGTACTCACAAACAGTGAGTGATCCAAATATTCATTCATTCTGTCTCCTGCTTGGTACGTGCCTGCATGACAATCCTCCATTCTTTTGATTACCTTTAATTTTGCAGTGTTTGCTGCAATATCTTTTCAAGTTCCAGCTGTTCCTTTCTTTCCTTCAAACCGGCTTCCTCCCTTTCCAGTGCTTGCTTCTGAGTCAGCCTAGCAGCTCGTGCTAACAATTCTGCATTTCTATTTTCCAACTTTATTTTAGCAGATGTGATAGAAGACCGAGAGGATCTCCTTGAACTTTGTGAATGAACACTCTTTACGTTTGAAATACTGTCCCGAGGTGCAACACTCGTATGTCCTTTTATTTTTGTCTAGACAACATTGGACACAGGAGCATCAGCAATCCAGTTTAAGACCTCCTGATTAAACTCTTCCAAGGCAGCTGCTTTGGGGTTATACCATTCATCCTGATCCATTTCTTTCTCCTCCTCAGTGGACATTAAAGCTTGAACAGAATCATTTAACTGTTCCATTTCTTTGTGTAAACTCACTTTCCCTTTTCGACTTAACCAGTTCCACATTGCAGACATTTTCCATTAATTGTCTGATTTCATTTATTTTCCTTGTCAATGCACCCAATTTTGCACTCCTTGATGATTTCAGTCGTTTGAGCCTTTCCATATACACACAGTCAATGTCACTTTCCAAGCTTTCCAAGTCTGCCATTTTTGTTCAAGACAACACGTTTATTCCTTTTGAATTTTACTTCATTGTTTGTGGACTTTCAGTGTCTTGCCTTGAGTTGAGACGTTTCCAACAGTCTTTGAACGCTCCACAGCAGTGACGCGTTACAGATGTAGTTGGGGGAGGAGTGATTGTTGCCTTCAGTCATTCACGTTTCATAACACCGTCGTTCTAGGAAGTAGAATCCGTAGTAAAACGAAGGCGAGTATTTGACACGCTGTTATGAGTTCTTGTTTTCAAAACATACGTTTCCACGGACCAGCGCTCATCAAGCTGGGTTTTTTGACGAATAAAAGAGCCTTCTTTCCACCTTTCTTAAGCTCCTTTTGTTCTTTGGTTTTAGCGCCTGGCCGACGCGCTCACACATCACTCAGTCACCTTTCTTTTGGTATATTTATTTCCAAGTTATCCTTCTCTGCAGTGCAATGCAGCGGTCAAAAAACCGTGTGGCTTCACAACCAAACTAGAACCCAGAGTATCATCAGCAGGACTCTTTTAACCAGCTGAGGCAATCACAGCACCAATCAGCCGCTCCGCCCAGCCGTGGCTGCGGATCATGATCACTTGACACCAATCAATTATACTCCATTACATACATTAAATGATTAAATAATACAAATAATAAATCAACGTTTTGGCTCCTACATACTGTATGTTTAAGCACTTATTTTAACTGATATTATACATATGTATTATACTCTTATAAGATGTATGTAGATAGTATAAGAAATGTGCAGAATATGACAGTTTAATGGTGGAGGTATACACACATATTGATAGATGTCTTGTAATGCACTGTTGAGGAACCTGCGACCCAAGTTTTTAATCTCCGGCCTTGTCAGGTATTGAACAATGAATAAATAAAGAACAAAGAATGATTAAATATAAAACACTGTGTTATTGTTGAGTAAATAACAATGTGTGGTTTAGAAAATAATACAAAATTAGAGGAAAAAAACGATGAAACAATACAGATTTCAGTATTCTGAGCCCCAACTCTCCCCATAACTGACGGCAACAAAAGTCCTACATTATTCAATTAAAATAAAGAAGTAAAAACAATAAGTATGGCTTGATATTGAGTAAGAAAAAGGTTGATAAACGCTGTGAGAATGGATCTTCAGGTAGCATTCGCTCTCGATCTCAAGTCGTCTACACAACATACGTTTAGGGAGCTATATAGAAGCCTATGGACATCCCGGAAAGTTGAAAATGTACGCTAAGGGCCGCCCCCCTTGCGTTGGAAAAAGCCGACACAGGGGACTTGACATAACGTCAACATAGGCCGACCTGGGAGTGAGGATGTGTTTGAGAAACCGGCTCGAGATACACTTTTTGTTATATTCCATGGAATGCTCTTAACATCCCGATAGCAATGAATATCTTAAGTGCTTTGACAAAAAATCCATAAAAAAATGTCCTCTGTGGAAGCCGTAGTACTGTAAAAAGCACGACCAATCATCTCAGCCGGCCCGGCTAAAGTAACTGGATGGCCTACCTGCCTGTCAGCCTTCCATCTGTGCACAAACTTATCTCGTGCCCTCATTGGTCATGTGTGTGTTCGTTTGTGTTGGAGGAGGGGCTCTGTAAGGAAGTGGCAGATTTCTTCCGGCTGTGTAATTTCAAATTCTAGCGCACTCGAGCTGGTTTCTCCAAAATGACCTACCCCACCTTTAATACCGGTTTTGATCAGCTGGTCCATTTTTGGAGAGGGGGAGACCTCTGAAGATAATTAAGACCAAAAAAGTCCTTGATCTTCTGTTATCAGATAAAATAGCCAAGCAGCTTCGGAGAGGCTCTGATTTTTGAAGAACAGTTTCTCTGGCACTACACTGCTATCACTAACGCTTGCTCGGCTTGTTTCTCTTGTAACTTCAGATCCGCATGACTCAAATCTGTTCAAATCAAGTTTTATTTATATAGCACATTTGTAAACGATTGTGCTGTAAGTGCTGTACACAGACCTGGAAACCTGGAAACATTCGGGGCTTAGCCCACAGTGGCGGGGCTACAGTCGAATTTTCTACTGCAAGACTCCCCACACGCACATACACAATTGCGCCATCTAGTGTCACAAACGTATGCATTAGCTTTGTTACGGCAATGGATTGTGGGAGATTCTCATAGCACGTGAGGATCTCTTGAGGGTAAGGTGCCTGTATTATGTCGGTGGACAAAATGTATGTTTTTATTTTATAAAGACAATAACGTACTGTTGTGTTTGTTTAGTTGAATGTTAATTGTTTAATGCTCACAGTCACAGCAACATGTTTTTTGTGTGATTGGCTATTTGCAGTGGCGAGCCGTGACTTTTATACCTAGGCCCTCTGACCCCCACCCCTTCCCTCGAGTTATTATGTCACAGCAGCGTATACTTCAGCGGAATATCAAAACAACGGCCCGGGGTGAAAAACGCTTAAATGAAAGCGACCCTCTACCACACGAAACAACACCTGTAAATAACCCTATTTGTGTTCTTTGAAATTGAAAAGGATATTGCATTGTGTTTGTTACTTTCGTTGCAGTTGTATGTCTTAAGTGTAATTTGGCATGCTTTTATTTTGAAGGCGAGTTAACGCTGTTGACAGGAAGTTGTTGTTGCTATGGAAACAAGAAAAGTTGCACAGCGGGCGGAACTTGTCATAAAGTCCGCGATACACCCATCCATTTAGAGGGAAGATATGATTGGTCAATTGTACCGTCATTTGACATTACTCTCTCGTTTTAGTTACTATATATAGCAGGGCCCTCTGTGAATTCATAGCTGGACGTCCAACAGCTCCTCTCTTCACAGACTCGCAGAGAGGGGCTTCTTTCATTTAACCCTTCACATTCCAACAGAAACTGAATAGGCAGATTCGAAGGATTTATTTCTTTGGAAATGTTATTTTAAATACAATTAAATCAAGTTATTTTGGTAAAACTAATGAAAAACATAACTAAAATGTTTTTAAATATTATTTTGTAGAATATCTTAGGCCCTCACAGTTTTTTTAAGTTTAATGTTTCACATCGCTTATGAAAAATATACTATCACTATACGATCACTGATATTTTGTTGTTGACTGGACACTTCTTTTTTTAAAAGAGATAGCATGTGAGGATCTCTTAACCTCTTAAGCCCTGAGCCTGTTTTTCAGGTTTCAGGCTCGAAAATGCTATGCCCAAAACAAATGACTATAACTTAACTTCTATAAGGTTTATATGAATTTATTTTATCAAAGCAAGTTTACATCTGTGAGTTGGATGTAGAAGTGTCAAAATCAATATAGATGTTTCTGTGTCAGAGTAAATTCAGATGGAACATAGTAAAAAAAAAGGTAAATTCTTACCTCCGCCTAAAAAAAAAAACATTACTTATAGTGAAAACCACCCTTGAATGATGGTATGGTAGACTAAAAGCTTTAGGAATCCAAAGTATAACATAATAAGTACCCTGTATCAAGATTGAGGCAAAACAAGTACAATTTGACCTTTTTAGACAGGTTTAGCAAAAAGTAGTCCAGGCGGACTGACGTTTGGGCACATTTTGGCACATTTGGATATCATCGGTGCCATTTTACCTTTTTCAGGTAACATACTGTAAAAATAATTGTATTATCACTATAGGTAATCATTCCATCCAAATACAAGTGTTTTTATCAAATTAAATGACGTTTTTTTTTAATGTAAATGGTGTGTGTGTGTGTGTCTGTGTGTGGACTTTGCCACAGTCCTTACATGTTTATCACCCGACTAACACTTCTAGGAAGATTTACTTACACAATAACAAATAGGAAACAGGATAAATTTGTCTCCAACAGGAGCAGATTTATTTAAAAACTAACACTAAAAAACGACACTAAAACCGAAATAACACAAGCATTTTTTTTGTAAACACTGGCAAAAAAGAAAAGATTTACACAACCTGAATGTGTTTAGTGTTTTTGAATTGAGGCACCAGGCACTTAGTGCAGTAGATAGGTCTTCACCGTTGTGTTGCCAGCATCAGAGCACCTCCTGAGCGCGGTGGCATCTTCCCCATAATACTTGGGAATGCATACGAGTGATGATGGGGGGAGTGGTGGTGGTGCTGCAGGGACTTCACCCCTCATGTCTGCAGCAAGCTGCTCCCTGAAGGACTTCTGGGTGTGTGGCTTCGTCCTGCCGGGGTCACCCCTCATCTTGTACAGCTCCTTGTGGAGAAGGAAGCTGTTCACCACTGCAATGTCCAGAAAATGGTAAAAACAAGTCTTGTACCATTTCATGGTTTTGTGGTGAACGCTGTAGTACCCAATCAAAGCATCGGACACATCCACGCAGCCCATGCTTCTGTAGTCCACCACAGCGTCAGGAACGGTAACAATCTTAGTCTGCCACACACCAGCCCGTTTCACTTTCCTCCTGACAGTCTGTCCACTGAATCAGAAGATGCAGAGGGAGGCTGAGTTAGTACTGGTGCAGACGTCCGGCGGCGTAGCTTGGATGTTGATGGCTCTGGGGCAACTGTATGCTGATCTGATGCACGTCGTAGCTCGGATGAGGCAGATGTTGATGGCTGTGATCCAGAAGCCATTTAATACTCGTCTTCATCACTGTGAAAACAAATGTGGAAAAAACAATTACTTTGATTACTTCACTGGCTTATTCTTTCAAAAATGTAACTCAAATCAGAAATAATTCCTCCATTTAGCGTGTGTGAAATAACAGTATACATATATATATATTAGGGCTGTCAGTCGATTAAAATATTTAAGCGCGATTAATCGCATGATTGTCCATAGTTAATCGCGATTAATCGCAAATTAATCGCACATTTTTTATCTGTTCTAAATGTACCTTAGAGGAATATTTTTCAAGTTTTTAATACTCTTATCAACATATGAGTGGACAAATATGCTTTATGCTAATGTTTATTATCATTTGAACAATGACAAATATTCTCATGAATATTAAACACAACAACCTCTGAACATTACAAATATCCGCCTCAATTCAACCTGGAACCTCTCATACAATAAAGTGTGTGTGTGTGTGTGTGTGTGATGGATCGTTGGAGCTATCTGCAACTCAAGGCATATGCTCGAACGGGAGCTGCCTGGACGCTGCAATCATGTTGCGCGCACTATCCGTGCTGAGTATGCTGACTTTTCGTACAATGTCCCACTGTCTGGCTTCCTGCATAAAGTCAAGTGCTCGGCGCAGTTGTGGCGAAATGTTGCTCCTCTGTTTTCATTTAAGCAGCTCCTTATATCCGTTAGCGCAGCTAGCTAGCACCAGATGCTAACAACAACAATGCACGTAAGGTCTCTCTCTCGCTCGCTCGGGCCACACATACACACACCCTCCCGGTCCTCCCAATAGCCAGTCGGTGCCTGCCGGTGAGCGTGGAAGTGTGGTCTGCCACAAGCGGGCGGCAGGAGCGGGGCTATCAGCATCAGCTTGTAGATGGTATTTTAAACTCGATGCGCTCTGAAACTACGGGGTGGCCGAGGAAAAAAAATAATTTTTGCGTTAACCCGTTATTAACGCGTTAACTTGACAGCCCTAATATATATATTAGGGCTGTCAAGTTAACCCGTTATTAACGCGTTAACTTGACAGCCCTAATATATATATTAGGGCCGGGACTTTAACGCGTTAATTAAGATTAATTAATTACACAAAAAGTAACGCGTTAAAAAAATTAACGCATTTTAATCGCACTTATTTTTGCACCGCGGAACGTTTCTCACTGGATGAGTTTCAGGCGTACCGATTATACTGGAGCACCAACTAACGTTCATGACTTCAGACAACAACAAAACCACAGTGAACAACAGTGGGAAATGTTGTTTTTAAAAAACGGACGGATGGAGCGTCGATAAGAACACGGTTGTGTGCAAATTATGCAAAAAAGGAATTCGCATATCACCGCAGCAATCAAGCCTCAAGTATCACCTCAATGCAAAACATATAGCAGCTAGCGTGGAAGCTAGCGTGGACGTTAGCCTCTTTTATCGCGTTCACACCAAAAAGAGCCGGTACTAAAATTAGTTCACCCCACGAAGTCCCTGCTAGAGAGCAGGGACTTTCGTACGGCTCTCTTGTGAGAAAGAGAGCTATATGTCTGATTGGCTGGGCGGATTGCAAAACCACGCCCCGTAAAACTCCCAAAAGTTTTGTGAAGCCGCCATTGTCGCCATATCCTCACTTAGCATTATTAGCATTAGCCCAGCGCAGAAACGCAGAGAGACTAACTTATGGCAACACAAAATAAAACATGGGAGCGGTGGAGATGAGGAGGTGTCGGCGTTCTGGCGATTTACTCGGAAGGCTTCAGTAGAAGCTGCTGGGACTCCCAGCAGCTTCTACTGAAGCCAGTCCCCAACTCCGGGGACTTCCGGCCGGGGACTTTGGGCGGCAGTATACGCCGTGAAGTGGTTTGCGGCCTGCCAGTAAACCCAAAGCAGAAGAAGAAGAAGTGATCAGCGGCTTCATTTGCCTATCCTCCCCCAGGTTCAAAGAGTTCTCATGAACCTTTGTGGGAAAAGTACTGCGGTGTGAATGCGCCTAATGGTTACTAAAATCCATGTGAAAAAAATTGCTTCTCACTGTTCTCAGGTCAAATATTTTATGTGATTAAAAATGCGATTAATTTCGATTAATTAATTACAAAGCCTCTAATTAATTAGATTAATTTTTTTAATCGAGTCCCGGCCCTAATATATATATATATATATATATATAGACTGATATACAATACAGCTTTATTTATAAACTGCTAATATTCAATGTCTAGAACTACAAAACAGTAATCCCTTGCTTCCCAAGAAAGGCTGTCACTGCTGCTATGCGTTTCAGATACTCCCTACGTTCCTGAATCTCACTGACATTTGCAGCATGTAGCTGCTGTGTGATGTCCCCGTGGACCTGGGTGGCTTTAAAGCTCTTCCAGAGAATAATTGAGGCCTTGTGTATGTTTGACTTTTCATGTTCTCGAAAAGAATCCAATGAACGCTTCCAGTTGGTGTATCCTGAGGTGGTGAGGGTGTCCCTTTGATCCCTTGATTGCCATATAATCTACAACTAAAGCAGAATGCTGCATTGGCAGTTGTAGAATATTCGAGCCATTTAAAAGTATCAAACCAACTTGGTTGAAATGATCTCTTTTGCTGGCCAAACATGCCGGATGGAAAGCAGTGATGTCTCACTTGCCTTGGCCCTGTATCTGCAGTCCCTAAATCAGTTCCCCAGTTACCCATTGCCTCTTGTCTGTTCTGGTGTTCCTGTTCATTGTCGTTCTTATCTGTTGTTTCTCCTTCTTGTGTGTCCCTTTCTCCTGTTCTCCTTTCTTCATCCTCTACTCTGTTTGGCTCATCTGTGATGACTGTGTAGGTAAAGACAAACAAGTATTTTAAGTCAATCAGTTTCCAGCTCTGTCAAATTAATTAATTTCAAGATACACAAATGTGTCTTCATTAAAATGAGTGTCACCACACTGTCACAAAATGTAATACTAACCAATTGAACATTACATTTACATTGGAAACCTCTTGTAGATATCACTGTTAAGAGTAGTTATCTGCCAATAGGACAGAATCATTCCTATACAAATGCAGTTTGAGTAATTCACTTAATATGTTTACTTACAACTTTGATATAGTCATTTTCACTTAATACTCTAATATAGTCATCTTTCTGCATTCAACACTAAGGAAAGCTGTTACAGTTTGACATGATAATGAGGGAAAAAGGCCTCCGACAATGCAGATAATTTTTTGATCATATCAATTTTAAGATGCGGGTCAAGGCTTAATATTTGGGAGCATAGTGTCCCTTGCCTAGGACTCAGGAATCAGGATCAACTGTGTACTACTGTAAGGTAGCTTCTAGCTTCATGTCGAACACAGACAGTAAGTCAACATTTCCCAGAGAGCTTTCTTTGAAATCACCAGGTAACGCTAAAAAACACAACATTTATATTGTATGACAAGTGTTTATTTAATATATCTGGCTAGCTATAGCTACTTGCTAACGGTTTAGCTTACCCGCGCGATTCAAAGTAATGTCAACGTAGGCTAGCTGTAATTTATGCTTTGCTTACATGTTCGCATAACTTGTAAGTTTACTGACAGATACATACCTTGTTCACCTGGCTCAGGTGGTGGCTCTGGGGTTGTTGTGTGAGCCATCACTTGACAATTGCCGTCTTTTTTAAGAAATGTTTTTCTTATGTCCATCTTCAGAATCTCCGCGTCCGCGGCTGACAGTTTAAAGTTTAAACATTGTCACAGAGGAGAGGTACGTACCTGTCAGCCAATAAAACACGTTTATTTCCATGCAACTCTCTGATTGGTCTGGTGGCGTCGTCTTGCCTCTGTGTTGCATTCACTGAACATGGGAAATTATAGTTCTACTTACCGTCCGTCCTATAGGTAAAGTAGGTTAATGTATTATATTATTGAGGGAGAATTTGTCCGGGGCTAAAGAAAAAACATCCGGGGCTTTCCGGGGCCTACCCCAGGCGACGCCCCTGGCTGTACATATAATAAAAATACCCTACAGTAGAGACACTTTACAGCAAATACAACAGCACAGTTGTTGTGCGTAGACGGCTCTGCTAAGATTGTTCCCTAGTTTAGGTTTCATGTTATGTGTTAGATAAGTTCCTGTTTTATTTTGATAGTCTTGTCTACCCTCATGTGTCTAAAGTACGTTTCCTGCCTTGTCTGTTTTCCCACGGTTGTGATTGTCTAATTGTCTTCACCTGGTTTTGTCTGTCTAGTATAAATAGTTCTCGTCTTCCCCTGTCTCGTTGCCAGATTGTCTTGTGTGTTCCAAGCCTTCCAGCGTAAGATTATTTTGTCATTGTCCACAGAGTTATCGTCCATAGAGTTAGATTAGTGTATTAGTAGTTTTGACCTATCTACATTAAAACACTTTATTTTGATACTTTGTTTGTCTCTGCATCGTGCATTTGATTCCACGCCCTTGTACAGCCCTAACAACAGTTTGTGCAGAATATCAGTATGAGAAAACGACACCCTCTGTCCTTAGACCCTCACATCGTACAAGGAAAAACTTCCGGAGAAAAAAACCCCACAGTTTAAAGGGAAACATGGGAGAAACCTCAGGGAGAGCAACAGAGGAGGCTTCTGGCAGAAATTACCGGAGATTAAACAAACCGTTACTTTGACTATTACCATTATTACAATTACAGATTTCTTTAGGTCCAAAAATTGTTGGAATCATTTGGGATCATAATAATACCAACCCTGTCTCCTAAAAATGACGTTCCCACAGAACTAAACTGCATTCTCAATTACGTTTAGCTAGAAACATATTTCCTCCCACGTTACGTTTCTTATGAACGTATCTCAAATACGTTTATTTTCTACATATCTTTGCCATTTATTGTCTTGCTTATAATATTGATAATAGTCATTTATAAATATCATTTTAGAGCACACATTTGAAATCAGTAGGCGAGGCTGTAATTGTGCCAGCTGTTACTCTCCTGAGCGAGGCAGAAAATAATAGTTTTTAACATGCCAAAAAGTTGCTGTGTCGTTTATTGCACCTCAAACATTAAAACAAATCCAGTTACTTGTTTCTGTACTTCCTCTAAGAAGAAAGGACAGTAAAGAAGATCTCTGTGACGCCAGATGTGGTGTTGTTAATGCGATATGATATCCGAAAAACATTTCAGTTTAGGATGGCCGAAGACACTACACTACCCATAATCCCCAGCTATCGTTTGGGACTACAGTCCCGTTGACAAACCCCGTGATTAATCTTCAAGCTCTGGGATTGGATGTTGGAGTGGCAGTGCGCCAAGGTTACGCCGAGCGTCAAGCTCTTTGAAATGGAACAAAACCACGGCAGACTATTCAAAACGGGACTCGAACGCCCCCCCAGAACTACACATGCTGGCTATTGTGTTTCGCAATATGTTCTTTATGGCACGTCTCTACTGGGAATTGTGGTTTTAAAAGACGTTTTTGTTTTCCCCAAAATTAGAAGTTGACAGTATTAAACTGTGTACAGTCCTGGAGGTTTAGGCGATAGGAAACACATTGGTGTGTACAAATTTAAAACATGTAATTACTACATGGGTGAAAATCGCTTGTATCCATAATGGGCAGCATTAATATATACCCACATGACAGCTCGTTGTTACTTTTTAATTCTACTCCACTACAATTCAGAGGTTAACCTGGTATTTTTACTCCACTACATTTATTTGAGTTACTTTGCAGATTCTGATTAATGATGTGAAATATAAACAACCCTTAAATCAGACTTTAGTTACACCTGAGTAAAATTCAGGGAAGGTGATTGTCAAGTGCCAACAATCAGTAGAGATATTTCATAGTTGGTGCTTGAGAAGACTAAACATGTATCTGTAGATCTCTATAAAGTATATTAATTACTCGTTATTCTCTACTAATAGTTAATTAAAAACTGTATATAATTGCTATTTTGCACATCCCAAGATGTTCTAAGGTTTATTGACATATCATATACACAACTACAGTGTAGTTATGCAACAGTGCATTACAAGACATCTATCAATATGTGTGTATACCTCCACCATTAAACTGTCAAATTCTGCACATTTCTTATACTATCTACATACATAAGAGTATAATTAATGTGTATAATATCAGTTAAAATGAGTGCTTCAACATAGTTAACATTGCAGGAAAGCAATATAATAGACGTTAAGTACTTTGTCAGGCTTAATATTTATCTGTAGATACCTCCAAAGCTTTTTTCTTATTTGAAAGAAGACCTTAACCTAAAGTATTCTTTAATGTGTTAATAAAGGTTAATTAGTTTGTCTGTTTTGCACATCCTCCTATTAATATCTTTGTACATCCGTCACTAAACTGTTTTATTGTAGAGATCACTTACAGTATCTTCTTGATTTTTTATATTCTATATTTCTATCATTGACCTTCTACTTTCCCCCTATGAAAGTATGTACTCTTAATATGTTTTCATCAAATAACATTATTCAACAAAAATAACATTATTCAACAAAAATAATTCAATAATATGCTTTAACCACTAGGCGGCGCACACAAGGTACACAGAGCATACTAATAATAACTTTGTATTATTAGTGTAGGACACTTATGTAGGGATAACATCTGAAGATTTGTAGTTTACTAGTTGTATTCATGTTTTACATAATTTTACAGGATATTGCTACACTATTTCTCATGTTTTACTTCTACACATTAATATCTGAGGTATATCCGTCATTTAATGGTAAGCTATTGAAATTGTGATTCCATAGATGTGTCTCCCATCCCCCAAATCCCCTGACTATTCTCTCAACTCAGTGTTTACATTCTTATATTCAAAGAAAATCAGTAATATCTTTAAAAACTACAAGTCCTTTTCTATCAGCTGTGCACCGTTATGGTGTAAATATAACCTATCTACCAATTGGATCAAATATAAAAGTCAGCCGAATTACTATTGATACTGCAAGGAGACGTATTTTGTGAAAAGAAATGCAAGATGTTGTTTAATTGTTGATATATTTATGATCCACGTCACATATTCAGTTTTGGCGGCAGTTCTCATGTTTGTCTAGAAGTCTTCTCAGCAGGGCTCTATAAATAATGAACTACGGCAGATGTGTAATATTTAATGCAGCCGAACCGTGTATTACAATGCCGTTATCTGATGACTTCCAAAGAGAAAAGCAAGAACACTCGGAATAAAGTTTTTTAAATTTTTTTTTAAATTTTTTCGGATATCATATCGCATTAACATCATATCCCAACATGCATTGCGGCTAAAACATCCAATCAACGAGCTTCAAGCTGAGGATCTTGGGTAATCTGTTCAGTGGGTGGTTTGTGGTGTGTATCGCTCGAAATGTCCCTTATAGGCCTACATCTGTTTCCTGTGACTTTATTTACGGCTAAAAAGCCCAAGATTATAGAATTAAACGAATAAATAAAAACAAGGATAATTGTGTGTTATTGTTGAGTAAATAACAGTGTGTTATTTAGAAAATAATAACAAATTAGAAGGAAAAAAAGATTTAAAAAATACAGATTTCAGTATTTTGAGGCTCTGAGCCCCATTTATTTTCCTCACAGACGGCAAAAAAAGTCCGACATTATACTATTTAAAATAAAAAGATAAAACACTGGCATGTAATTTACGTTAGAATAAATAGAATGGTTTTGAATAATAGATGAGAGTAAAATCTACATCACTTTACAGCCCCGCCCACTTTTGGGGAAACCAACGCTGTCATTTGAACGGCGATCAAGCCTGAAGCCACAGAGCTCTTCTTTTACTGTCCTTTCTTCTTAGAGGAAGTACAGAAACACGTAACTCTGGATTTGTTTTAATGTTTGAGGTGCAATAAACGACACAGCAGCTTTTTGGCATGTTAAAACTATTATTTTCTGCCTCGCTCATGAGAGTAACAGCTGGCGAAATTACAGCCTCACCTACTGATTTCAAATGTGTGCTCTAAAATGATATTTATAAATGACTATTATCATTATTATAAGCAAGACAATAAATGGCAAAGATATGTAGAAAATAAACGTATTTAAGATACGTTCATAAGAAACGTAACGTGGGAGAAAATATGCTTCTAGAAGATATGTAGAAAATAAACGTATTTGAGATACGTTCATAACGAACGTAACGTAGGAGAAAATATGCTTCTAGAAGATATGTAGAAAATAAACGTATTTGAGATACGTTCATAACGAACGTAACGTAGGAGAAAGTACGTTTCTAGCTAAACGTAATTGAGAATGCAGTTTAGTTCTGTGGGAACGTCATTTTTAGGAGACAGGGTTGAATAATACACAACTCAACAAATATGTGACACAGCTGCAGTAGTTTAGAAATGTTAATGAGGAAATGTACTAGCAGTCCTGTTTCCCTGAATGCATTTGAGCTTTTCTTTGCAGGAATCAAACACATATAACCTGTCTCGTGCCAGCATGAACAATACCAGGACACTGAAACTGAAACAGATCAATGGATATCAGCCATCATTTTACACCTCTGATTTCCCTACTTCGAGGTGTCAAAGTTTCCTCATGTTTTAGAATGTCTTGCTGAATACAACATGTGGCTTTTGTTTTTTTGGCTCATTTTTGTAAGTAATACAATACTTTGCTAAAAAGTCACCTAAAACTGTCAAAATAAGTTATGGGGAATAAGTATAACAAGGCATTGTATCAAAACATCTCAAAGGATACAAATTACACTTTAATACTCTAGCATCCATTCTGTTTTAGTGAGGGATTTGGTACTGCTTGAGCTTTGTGGATTTTAACTGTGTTGGGATACGGTTAGAAAAAAGATTAAAACAATAATTGAATAAAAAGACGGGTTCTCTTTGAGTCAGGTGGCTGCACGGACTTCAAGCTTAGATATATTTAGCGATGGGTCAGGAGTTAATATGGGAGGGGGGGAATGTGTCAACCCGCAGTGATGTCACTGTTGGCTTCTTGTACAGGTCATTAATAATCTTTGTGGAAAGTTAACTGCACATGAATGCAGAATCTGAAGGCAAGTGACACGATTTTGGTATGGGAAGCGATCTGCTTTCCAGTTATTGTCCGAGTAGTATTGACAAATCTCGTTTGAGGCAGCATGGTAAATGGACATTTTATTTAAATGGAGTGCATTTATAGTGCATTTCCAGTCTTTGCGACTAGTCAAATTTCTTATAAATAAACAAGTCATCCTTCACACACATCCATACATAGGCTGCCATACAAAGTGCCACCTGCTCAGGGATACTCACATTCACACACACTCACACACTGTTGACCATGCTACGGTAGCATTTTTGTGCACAGTATCTTGCCAAAAAACACTCCAACATGTTGACTGTCAGGACTGAGGATCAACCCGCTGACCTTCTGTCGAGCTTTTACTTGAAAATGCAGTCACTGAGGTCGCCTTTTAACTCCAACTTCCTCCTGTCTGTCTGATCCGAGGTGTTAGCACTACACCCTGTCCCTCGACCGGGACATGTCTCCATGCTTTAATGTTCAAAAAGCTCTTTATTTTTCTCATACTGCCAGCTGCTGCACCTCTTTTCACCCTCTGTCTGAAACCAGATCACAATCTGCTCTGATTGGTTAGCTGGCAGGCTCTGTTGTGATTGGTCAACCAATTAGCGATGTCCCGCCCCTTAGCCTATCACGTATGAAACTCCCACTGGAGGGAACACAGGGATGTTTAGCCTTTGCAGACAATTTACATGCACAAAAACCTATAGAGTGGCGAAGTCACACCCATCTACTTCCGGTCCATGGGACCTTATTTCTGAAAAATTATGTATTGAAGTCAATGGAGAGAGAAAACTTGTCTTTCGATCCCGTTTGAATTGTGCCACGAATTACACATATGATGTTTGTCAATCTTAAAAAATTATTTCCAAAAAAGTCCCAGTTTGTGGCAAAACTGTTGAAATATAAGACTATGAAAAATACGCAACTAGAAAGACTACAAATCCCAGAGTCGCGTAACTGATGTCACAATTGTTTTCCTCCACTAAATATAAGAGATAGCTAAGATAAGATAACTTTAACAAGATGCCTGTGTGCTTAGTACCAGGTTGTTATCATACCAGCAATGGGTCTTGCTCGTTCTTTCGCTTCCCGTCTGATGAAAGGACTGGCTGGATAAAGTTAGCTACCTAGCTAGTAGCAAGCACGTTAGTTAGCATTACAGCCTTAGCCTTGTCATTTTTATTAGCCTTAACATGAAGTAACATTAAGTAACCCAAAATGTTAAACAGTAAGAGTAGTAGTCATATTTTGTGAACCATTTGAAGAGTACTGTCACACCGGTGTGATCATTCTATAATACACCATTTAAGCCTGGGGGAGAAATGCTAACGCTAACGCTACATTAGCATCGGCGATCTTTTCTACTTCATGCTATCTGCACAAATGGTTGACATTAAACATTAAAAAGACCAGGCAGTTCAGAGAGAATCAAAGGAAGGCAGGCAGGAAGCTTTGCATGACATTCTTCTGGATGTGTTTCATTGTGGTGATAGTGCAACCCAGTCTCATGGCATTTCGTGTTCACCAACACGATTTTTTATCTATTGATTCGTGTTCACCAACACGATTTTCCCCTTTTGTGTTGCACAGCACGATTTTAAAAGCAATGTATTTCTACGGGTAATGTGTTTTGTGCCTGCAGTACGTCTTTTTCTCCGGTCGGGTCGTGGAAGACCGGAAGCTGTGTGGTTCATAAAAACATGTTCTTACTCAATATCAAGCCACAATTATTGCTTTTATTTTAAATCGTATAATTTCGGACTTTTGTTGCCGTCTGTGAGGAAAATAAATGGGGCTCAGAGCCTCAGAATACTGAAATCTGAATTTTTTTAATCTTTTTTTCCTTCTAATTTGTTATTCTTTTCTAAATAACACACTGTTATTTACTCACCAATAACACACAATTATCCTTGCTTGTATTTATTGCTTTAATTTCATAATCTCGTGCTTTTTTGGCGTCCGTCAGGAACTGAATTTCAAAATAAAAATAACCAGAAACAGACGTAGGCATTTCGAGCGATTACCCAAGATCCTCAGCTATGGTTTAAGCTCGCTGATTGGATGTATTAGCCGCAATGCATGCTGGGATTTGGTGTTTTTATAATATGAAATCATAACGGCATTGTAATACATGGTTCGGCTGCATTAAATATTACAGATCTGCCGTAGTTCTTTATTTATAGAGCCCTGATGAGAAGACCTTTGGAAAAACTGGAAGAAATGCCGCCAAAACTGAATACTTGACATGGATCATAAATATATCAACAATTAAACAACATCTTCAATTTCTCTTCACACAATACGTCTCCTTGCAGTATCAACACTAATTCGGCTGACTTTTACATTTGATCTAATTCGTAGATAGGTTATATTTACACCATAATGGTGCACATCTGATATAAAAGGACTTGTAGTTTTTAAAGATATTACTGATTTTCTTTGAATATAAGAATGTAAATACTGAGTCTGAAATAGTATAGCAATATGCTGTAAAATGATGTGAAAGCATGAATAAAACTACACATATTCAGATGTTGTACATACATAAGTGTCCTACACTAATAATACAAAGTTATTATGGATGTGTGTACCTTGTGTGCACCGCCTAGTGGTTAAAGCACGTTATTGAATTATTGTTTTTATGTGTTATATTTGATTAAAAAAATATTAAGAGTACATACTTTCATAGGGAGAAAGTAGAAGGTCTGTGATAGAAATATAGAATATAAAAATCAACCTTTGAAAAAAAAAGATCTATCAAATATCTCTCCTGATTGTTGGCACTTGACAATCAGGAGAGATATTTGATAGTTGGTGCTTGAGAAGACTAAACATTTATCTGCAATTGACATGAATGGAAACGAGTAATAAAGTATATGCATTACTCGTTATTCTCTACTAATAGTTAATTAAAAACTGTATGTAATTGCTATTTTGCACATCCCTTTCAAGATTTCAAGATTTTCAAAGGTTTATTGACATATCATATACACAACTACGGTGTATGCAATTAACGAAAATCTTGGGTCACAGGTTCCTCAACAGTGCATTACAAGACATCTCTCAATATGTGTGTATACCTCCACCATTAAACTGTCATATTCTGCACATTTCTTAAACTATCTACATACATAAGAGTATAATATATATGTATAATATCAGTTTAATAATAAACAAATAATAAACAAATAAGTGCTTCAACATAGTTAACATTGCAGGAAACAAATATATTAGATGTTAAGTACTTTGTCAGGCTTAATATGTATCTGTAGATAGATACCCCCAAAATGTTTTTCTTATTTAAAAGAAGACCTTAATCTAAAGTATTATTTAATGTTTAAATAAAGGTTAATTCGTTTTTCTGTTTTGCACATCCTCCTATTAATATCTTTGTACATCCTGCACTAAACTGTTTTATTGTAGAGATCACTTATAGTATCTTCTTGATTTTTTATATTCTATCACATACCTTCTACTTTCCCCCTATGAAAGTATGTACTCTTAATATTTTTTTAATCAAATATAACACATAAAAACAATAATTCAATAACGTGGCACTAGGCGGTGCACACAAGGTACACACAGCCATAATAACTTTGTATTATTAGTGTAGGACACTTATGTATGTACAACCTATGAAGATGTGTAGTTTTATTCATGCTTTCACATAATTTTACAGCATATTGATATATTATTTCAGACTCAGTATTTACATTCTTACATTCAAAGAAAATCAGTAATATCTTTAAAAACTACAAGTCCTTTTATATGAGCTGTGCACCGTTATGGTGTAAATATAACCTATCTATGAATTAGATCAAATGTAAAAGTCAGCCGAATTAGTGTTGATACTGCAAGGAGACGTATTGTGTGAAGAGAAATTGAAGATGTTGTTTAATTGTTGATATATTTATGATCCACGTCAAGTATTCAGTTTCGGCGGCATTTCTTCCAGTTTTTCCAAAGGTCTTCTCATCAGGGCAGTGTGAGAAAAAGTTTTTAGAGAGTACTTGTCCATGGACAAGTGAGTTTGGCAATTTACTTGTCCGAATAAATTGTTCACTTGTCCAGAATGGACACAAATTGGGGCCACTGGAATCTTCTTCTTCGTCATCGTATTTTACATTTTCCCACGGTTTTTACGACACCGCTAACGTAAGTGAGCGGTAAGATTTTACTGCATCACACATAGGGTTGGATATGGTTTGGATTTTAACGATTCCGGTTCTGCTTTTCGATTCCGGTTATTTTCGGTTCTCGATTCCGGTTCTTTGAGAGGGTAAAAATAAGTCAAACTGGGAGAAAAATATATTTATGAAAACATTAAGTCAAATCTGTATTCCTATTTACAAATCACTTCATACTGTTGAATTTCTTACAGTTATTGAATACAATTATATAAAAATAATCTATGCATTGTTTAGTTAGTTCTAAGTGGTGCAGTTTGAGAATGTACAATTGGCCCAGTCTCCTCTGATGTTACACTGCAACCTGCCTGTGAGACAGAGTCCAACCACACATGTCCAACACATAGGACATAACCTAATAATAATAATAATAATACATTATATTTATAGCCTATAGGCCTAGCGCTTTTCTACAACTCAAAGACGCTTGCACACTTACACATGTCCTGCAATACACATGCTGCAGCTGCCCAGCTGCTCACTGTTTGTAAAAGTAAATAAATAGTATTTTCATTTCAATAATGTACTTTCTATACCCTGCTTCATAAACAATACTGACATCCCTGTGCTCCTCCGAGTCTGGGGGTCCGGGGATGTGAGGACAGCGCGAGGACACAGACAGGGAGGCTGCTTCACTTCATAAAGGAAATTGCGGTCAATATTAACAACACAGGAGCTAAAACGCTTAATAACCTTTATTACGTGTTAGAGAAAGAACATAAGAAAGTTTGACAAAGATGAGGCTGTTAAACGGGCAGCGGATCCGCTGTGTGTAGAAAGAGAGAGAGAGACGCTGAGCTGCACGGTGCAGCGATCAGCTGATAAGGAGCATATGAGAGAGCTGCAGTCCGCGGGGCTCGGCTTCGCCTCCTGTCCTCACAACTCCTCTTATTAATCCCGGTACCAGACAATTGTTATTTGTTCCTACTCGGAACCGAGTTTTGCTTCCCGCCCCTGCCACTGTGCTACACTTCCCGCCCCGCCCCGCCCCCGTCTAACTGTACAGAAAGCGGCGAGATGCATTTCCTTAGGAATCGACAAGCAGAACCGAAACTAACATTTCTAAACGAACAATGGCGGACACGTACAATTTGCGAATGAGTTTTGCCTTTTGTAAACTGAATGTATCAATAATTTGTCAATAAACGTCACTTGTCCGCCGGACAAGTCAATTGACAGATCTACTTGTCCGATATTGTAAATAAATTTAACACGTCCCGGACGGTGGGACGTGTACTTTTTCGCACACTGCAGGGCTCTATAAATAAAGAACTACGGCAGATCTGTAATATGTAATGCAGCCGAACCGTGTATTACAATGCCGTTATGTGATGACTTTCAAAGAGAAA